>NC_067400.1:16826186-16843686 GCF_016432865.1 Antechinus flavipes | reverse complement strand
TGATGGATGTTGTTCAGGGGAGAGGGCTATCAATGGCAGATTTAGGAGTCATCTGCATGGAGATGAGGGTTGAAACTACAGGAACTGATGATTTATCTAGAGAGAAGAGGGTTAAAGCCCTGGAAACCTAATTTAGTTGCTGATAAATCTAAAACTCTATTTTCTTTCTAGGTGTTAAAGTCAAGAATCTTGAGGGAAGGAATGTGGATATACAGGAAAGATGTCCTATTTATGGAGGAATCCCCAATCTTTTTACATACTTATCACTGTCTCATTTGCCAGTGGCTCTCACAGACCTTCTGTCCCCCCTTAGATTGCCCAGGGCTCTCCTTTCCTTCCCTTCTAGCTGAGAACCTGGCCTCCTACTTCACTTTAAAAAGGAGCTGCTGGATAGGAGCTTCTTCTCTCTTCCTCAGCCTTTTGGTCATAACAACAAAAAAGTGGGTGCCCCATAGTGCTACTCTTGTCTTCTCTCTCTACTAATTCAGGTGGTGATCTCATCAGCTCCCATAAATTCAATTCTCCTGTCTCTGGAGATGATGCTCTGACATCGCTAAGTTAGCTCTAACTTCCCTGCAGACATCTAGTTTTGCATTTCTAATTGCCTACTGAACACCTGGAGCTCCTGCAGACATCTAAAACTCAACATGTGCACAACTGACCTTCTGTTCTTCATTCAGCCTTCCCCCTTCCAAACTGAACCATTATTGTCAAAGGTACTACTGTCCTTCGAGTCATGGGGCCTCCAAATCTAAGAGCCACCTTTGCCTCTGCCCGCTCTCCCCCACCCCCGTAGCCTAAAGGTTATCAAATCCTGCCCCTCCCACCTTTTCCTGCCTTCCTCTCTCCTTTGATCTCCATTGCACAGAGGGCAGGCTTTCATCATCACACACCTGCCCTGCTGCAACAGCCTGATGGTAGGTCTCCCTCTTTCAAGGTCCTCCTTTCTGGTACTTCTATCACTCAGCTATCATACTGATCTTTCTAAACTGAAGATCTGATCACATCCCTTGCCCTGCGCTCCCCCATTCAATCACCTTCACTGGTTCCCTATTACTACCTACCTCTATGAGACAAACACTTCTTTGGCTTTTAGAAGCCATCCTACAATTCCAACCTTAAACTTTATCCAGTGAGCCAGTGCAACGGCCTCCTTGCTTTAGCCCACAAGACACTCCGTGTTCCAATGCTGGGCAGTTTCCCTGGTTTTCCTCCATAACTAGAATTCTCCCCCTCTTCAACTCTGCCTCTTCTCTTGTCTGACCTAGTTTCCATCAAACTAAAATCTCACCTTCTAAGAGAAGCTTTTTTTGATCCCCTTTAAGGCCAGTGCCTTCTCTGCTGATTACTTCTAATTTCTAGTGTGTGTATATGTGTGTGTGTGTGTGTGTGTGTGTGTGTGCCTATAGGAGGCAAGTGACCGATATATCTGCAGCTGGTGGTAAGACTGTATAGGTCCTGGGTTCCTATGTTGATTTTCATGGAATAAAACCAGCATCTCGGAAGCTTGCCAGATGGAAAGACCTGATTGGAACAAACAATTCTAATCCGACTAGTCCTTGTACAGGAAATGAAAAGTACATGGAAAAAGCGTCTGGATGGGAGAGTCATTACTGGCAAGTTGAAGTACTCATTAGTAAAAACAGAACAGGACAAATGTATGCAGATGGCATAAAAAAAGTCTCCTGAAATCCAGAAACTAAAAGTTTACATCAAAGATAGAAACAAAATGCCACTAAAAGGCAATGAACCATCAATTAAAGGACATAGCAGAAGAGCAGAAACCTGTTTGTTTTATAAGTTACGTTCCCAATGCTGTTTATACTCATTCTGAAATATTCCCCCAACACTAGGGCATAAAGTGGGATCCTCACTCTCCTTGCCTTCCTCCCAAACCAATCAATAGCTCTCTTTCTTATTCCTAGTTCTGTCCTCTGGAGTCACGGCCATCATATTCTCTCTAAGTCTTCTTTTACTCAAGCCAAACATCCTCAGTTCCCTCAAATAATTCTCATGGAGCCTTGGACCCTTTGGCATCTTGGTGACTCTAGTCTAATCACTCCCTGGCCCATTAATGTCCTTTCTAAAACACAGCACCCAGACCTGAAGACAATGCCTTCACTGGAAGCACCAGGAGCTGTGTAGATGAGGACACAAATATCACCCACGATGCAGGCCATCCCAGCTCCTCATCAAATTGCTTCCAACTGGGATTTGAGGTTATTTTCAGAGACTTTATTCTCCCCTTTTATTCCCAATGATGTATAATGTAGCAGCACATATCATTCTAATGTGTTAAGATCACACGAAGGTCGGTGACATCCACATTTTACCATTTAGTATAATACAATAAAACAAATTAAATAACATCAGCCTTGTGGCACATTTGCAGTGATGCTCAAAGAATTTAAACTGCTTGGCACATACCATGTGGACAAGGTATTATGCATATTTTATAGATGGAGAAATGAATGGCAAAAAGGTCAAATCATTTGCCAAAGGTCACAGAGCAATGAGAAAGCCAGGGGATCCAAGTCCAGTGCCTCTTCCCCCAGCCCATTCTTTATGCATTTAATTATTTGACAGATAAATTTCCATCCAAATTCACTGTATTAAAATCATCATCAAGAATCTATAGATCCTTGATCTATATAAGTATGAAGCTCACTTTCATAAAATAGGATCCGAGGGGAAAGAGAGCTGGAGTTAGAAGGGATCCTGAGAGATTATTGAGGCTCCCGAGACTAGAAAAGAGGAATAACTCGCTCACTTAATATCTGAAAGTGTGATTCCCTGAGTGAGATATGACATCGGGATATCTGAAGATCAGGCTAGAATGCTGCCAGTGTTCCAGCCTAAGCAGAAACACCAAGATCTCCAAAAGGAGAAAGTGGAGGTCATCCTGGGAGCTGGCGGGCACACTGGCGAGGAGGCCCTGGCTTCCAGTCCTGTCTGTGACAAACCTGGCTGCGTGATCCAGAGGCTCTAACTAACCACTCACTGCTTTAGGCAGGACCCTCCACAGAAGGAGCCAGAGAAAAAGGTACTAATCTGTACTGGTAGAGGACTTTCCCCATTTGGGAGGTCTTTAATCTTAAGGAAATACATGCCTGCTTTCTATGCAGATCCATCCTTATGATGCACTAATGCAGTTTTCAAATAGATTGTTGAATTCGTTAGTTATCTCAGAAATGCAAAGGAATATTGAAGTTTGACTAAATAATTCTATAATCATACTCTCACTGGTTTACAAATGTACCCTAAAAAGAAGAGAAACATTTAATACTGAATATTTTATATTTCTAATAATGAATTACTGTATGAAAGATTGAGGAAAAGAACTGTATTGAAAAAAAATATACTACGTGCATTATATAAATGGTAGACAAGGGTGAATGTTATAGGTCAATACCCTTTTGGTCTTAGGAGAAGCAGCTATGTAAACTAGTAAAGTGATCATTTCACCAATCTTTGCCCCTGAAATTGCATCTAGAAACTGGGCATCAATGGAGACACGAGCACAGGGAAAAATCCCGACACATCAGCCCAGGGAGCTTCACAGTATTTCTCAACGACATCGGATTTATCTAAAATCCTTCACTCTGGGTCTAAATGCCTTGTCTGCATATTCAGAAGTCACACACACACCTACCTTTAATTATATCATTCACTCTTTCCATATTCTCTAACCCTTCCTTTAACAATAGCAGGAGTAAAATCCACTAAATATCATTTAACTGACTCTCTCATTCTGATTACCATTCAATGTTTGTTTTGAATTATTATTCAAAATATTGCCTAAAATGAATTAATCAAAAGTAATTAATTCACCCTTGAACTACAAATACAAATACCAAAGATACCAATACAGCTCAATGCTGGAAAGATTGTGTGTGATTGTGTGTGTGTGTGTCTGTGTGTGCGTGCGTACGTGTGCACATGCATGCTGTCAGAGTTTAAAGCAAACTGCCATTCAGCAGCACTTTAGTACAGTACCTCGCACACAGTAAGTACTTAATAAAAGCTTTGACTCAATTGTAATGCTAATCCTATGACTGCTTTTTAAAAAATGCTTTTCTGCAAACTCTGAAGGAGAGCCCCCATTTTATCTTATGTTTTTTTCAGTCTGCATTTTACCTCTCAGAAAATTTGAAAGATTTTCCTATGAATTTAAACTCTAAACATATTTTTTAAAATTCTGCTGGAGATTTTTCCATGTCATTTATTAGAAAAGCTTTGATGATCGATTAGACTGCTGAATGACATACAAAGTGTGTCTAACAGATGTGCTACTCCGCTGGGCCTCTGCAGCATGTCTCCTCAGTCTCATTAGCAGAGAGGGCATTTCCTCCCAAAGATCCTGCTGGAACCCATGATCATTCCAATGAAGGTATCAAATAGATCAAGTGATAATTTAAGACTGCAAAATGAAAGAATTGATGGTGTCTGAATACAGATTCAAGTATCCCCTCTCTCCCCCACCTTTTTAAACTATTTGTCTTGAGGTAGGTTTTTTGGTCTGTTTTCTTTCACAATATGATTATTATGGAAATGTTTTATATTACACCTGTATAACCAGTATGAAATTGCTAGCCTTCTCAAAGAAGGATATGGAAGGGAGGGAGAAAGGCAGAGAATTTAGAACTCAAAGTTTCAAAAACAAATGCTAAAAATTGTTTTTACATGTAACTGGGGAAAGATAAAATACTAAGATTGTAAAATAACATCTGATAGCTTTTTGAAGTACAAAGTCTCTGAGTGAACTCATATTACTCTTCTCCTATGCTGTATATGCCTGGGGCTTATCTGTGGACTCTCCTCTTAATTTAAAATTATTTTTCCAAGAACAAAATTGGAAATGCCAAGAATTGAAATTGATGGACAAAACTTTTATATGTCTATGTATATTTACTGCAAAAAAAAAAAAAAAAAACCTCTAATAAGAGCAGAAGATTCAGAGCTGCTCTAGTGTTTAGGCTGCATCAGGTCCCAGATTTAGAGCTGGAAGAGACCACCATTTATCGAGTTCAACTCCTCCATTTTACAAATGAGGAAACTGAGGCATCAAAAAGTTAAGTGAATTGCCAGGGTCAGGGTTCCAGGTAGAATTTAAGCTTAGGTTTCCTTGACTCCAGGGGCCACACTCTACAAACTGCATCCCCCTAAGCTGCCTTCTAGAACTAAATAAAGCAATACATGATTTTTCCTTTAAAATTTCAAGATAAAAAATACTTGTTGGATGTTCTTTCTCTGCTTGATTCTGTGCTCCTGGACTGTAGATTAGACTGTAGGTCAGCCTGACTCCCATCCCAAGAAAGACGTTGTATTCAGCACTTTTCTCAAGTCTGAAGGTCACACCCATTTGGTGGCAGTGGCTATAATCCCCTGGTGATGAGGAACAAATGGGGTGATGCATGTGATGTGCATTTCCCAGAATCACACATTCCAAAAATGACCTTGAGTTTGATCAAGGGATTATGAACATGTTATATGTTTCAATCAAGAACTCACATAGAGAAATAAAAAATAATTAGACTTAATAGGATTCTAAGTCAGAAGAATAAACATGGCTTTTTTTGCAAACTGAATAACTGAGGTCTAGAAACCCAGCTCAGTGAGTGCAGGACAATGTGGCAGCACAAGAGTTCAGGATGCAACAGCTTCCCTCTTTAGATAAGTGACACCTATGGCATAAAGGACAGCCAGACACAGCACTAACCCCCTCCATGTGTCTGGGAAGGCCTACAATATCCAAGCTTTTAGACTCTGCAGACAAAATAGGAAGGCCCAGAGGCTTTCATTAATAGTATTTAGGCAAGCATGATCACAAATTATAGGAAAATATATATATACATATATATATATATATATCACACTTGAGTAGCAGCTAAGATTCATTTAGTACCTTATGAATGAATAGCAATAACAATCTTATTTTTTCTTTCTCTAGTTTTTTAAAGAGTCAAACCATTTGCCTTTGTTCACAGTAGAACCATTTTATATTATTAGGCATTACAATTCACTTAACACAGAACAAAACAAGATGGAGCCTGGATATCAGATGAGGTTTCATCATTAAATCAAAACAGTGATGGATTAAGGGACATTTGTTTCTAATATAATTAGAAACCTTTCAAAACACACGGCAAATACTTGGGTTATAGCTGCCATGTTCATGAAGTCACCGTGACACTTCTTTTAAGGAGGGAAAACATCCTGACAGCTGATGGCCCTGGAAAACTCTTCTCGCTTTCATCACCAAACCTCAAACCCAAGGCCAAAAAGGCCGGGAGCCTTTTCCTTTAGTGACTCTAAGCAGGGTGGGATAGTGCAGAGTGCTGAACCTGAAATCAGGAAGACCTAAATTCAAAAACAGCTTCCCCTATTTACTCGCTCTGTGCTCCTGGCCAAGTCATTTAATCTCTGTTTGCCTATTTTTTCATCTGTAAAATGGGAAAAATAAGAGCATTTGTCTCTCAGAGTTGGTGTATCACACAAGAATATGTGTGTGTGTGTGTGTGTGTGTATACCCTAAATATGTGTATGTATGTTTGTGTGTGTAAAGTAACCTAAAGCAAAGCACTATATATGTGTTGTTGCTGCTTCAAATAATGTTCACTACAAGGGGACGAATGTCCTAGGAAATGGCTGTTTAGCAGTGACGTGTTCCTCCAGAAGCACTTTCCCCTTCCCCTCCACCCCCACCAGCTACAAGAATCATTTTCACAAGATGCTTTTTATATAATAGGCTAGGAGAAGGCAGTTAGACCATTGCTCTATGCTACAACTGGAAAATGCAGAGTTTATCTGATGACAACTCATTGTAAATCCCCACTGGCACGAACTAATTTAGGAGTGATCTTGGAGACTTCGACTCCCTGGTTCAGTGAAAACTGGCCAAACTTGCATTTGTTCTCCAGAGTGAGCTGCAAACTAGACCAATATATGATCTTTTACATGCCTAGTAAAGAAGACGGATGTTCTGTTCACTCAAATGATGGGTGAATTAAACAAAAACAGCGGCAGCTTGAGGTAAAGGAAAGAAAGGAAAGAAAAAAAATCTCTATTTCTTAATAATCAGAGCCATGAACTATACATACCAATACTTGTGCAAGTGAATCAGTCCCTAACAGAAATAGTAGATTGTAAATGGACTGAACGGGAAAATAATTAAAGGAGAATTTTACTTATTCAGTAATAAATATAAATCTTTAAAAGAGATATCTAGGGGGCAGCTGGGTAGCTCAGTGGATAGAGCACCAGCCCTGAAGTCAGGAGGACCTGAGTTCAAATTTGGTCTCAGACAATTAACACTTCCTAGCTGTGTGACCCTGGGCAAGTCACTTAACCCCAATTGCCTCAGCAAAATTAAAATAAAATAAAAGAGATATCTAAAGGATTTCCTTGCCCCTCTTCCCACAAGTACATTTTTACTATATGTTTCACAAATATGGTACAAAACATATATAAAAGTAATTTCTTAGTGTATTAGAAACATATGATAATCAAAAATATAATGAATGCCAAATATTTGTATAAAGAAAATTATGGCATATAAAGAGGCAGTGACCAGACTGGCCTTAACCTTAGAAGTTTGTTGAAGTGTCCACTGCTGGATTCTCATCTCAAGTCTGAAAATAAGTAACAGGATTCCAAGCTTTCTTTTGTATACAGATTTCTGCTCTCTATCGATTGGGAACTTCATATTCTACACTAAAGAGGTTGTCCCCAAAAGAAAGAATCAATCGGTGCAAAACAAAAAACAAGCCCTGAATTACACTTCCTTATAGTGCTAAATCCCAAAGTGTTAGGAAATTCAAGAGAGATCTTAGTTTGAGTGAAGGATCCATGTTTATCAAGATAGGCAATGGCAATCCTACTGAAAGAAGTTATCAAGATATTACAAAGGAAAAAGAACCTCTCCCAACTCATCACTACAATGAAAACCCACGGATCTGACAACATTAAATGTATTTTATTGTGCTATGACAAAAGAAAACTGTCTCATCAGTTCTGCTCTTGTGCTACAGGATGGATTGTTTTTTTTTTTTAAAGGTTAATATCCAGAATTATAGCCAACATGAATGAAAAAATTAACTTCTAACTGCTATGTGGCCCTTCTCTTTTAACAATTAGTGGCTATGATGCCATCTGTCTACTCATCAAGTACACACATAGAGATATAGGTGTGTGTATACACATTTATAGAGATCTGGATGTCCATGAATTGCACCAGCTAGCCCTAGTCCGAGAACCAGGAAGGCCGGAGGATTATAACTCAAACATCTATGACTTGATGTGAACTCCTTAACTCCCCAAACCAGTCCTGGGGCCCCCCAGGACCAATGTTTCAGGTTGTCTAGGCAGTACATCTTACAAAGCAAGGGCAGCAGATCACAGAGACGGAAGAAAACCCAGACTACACGGGCATTTCCACTGGGCTCTGGTAGAGGGCATGGGGAGATGCAGTTGGCAGGGGCTCAACTTCAGAGTTCACAGGGGACCTGTTGCCCACCACCCCTCTTCACTTCCCCAAGTCTCATCTGTAAAACAGGGATCACGGTACTTGGAGTCTTTGGGTACTTGGAGACTTTCCCTTAGAGTGGGGGTGTGAGGGTCAGATGGGATAACCCTGAAGACCGACACTAGTAACAACTGTTATTTAACAGTCAGAGGGATGGGACAGAAGAGTCTGGATTCAAACTGTACCATTCGCATTGGTGAGCAGAGTCCGAGTGAAGCTAGGTAGCCCGAGGGAGATGGGAAATGGGGGGCATTCCTGGTTTTCTCCAGCTCTTTCCTAGAGTTTTGAGCTGGCTTCTGCTTCCAAAGAGATCAGCTCATGTGCTTATGCTACAAAATCCAACTCTCCTCTGAATCCTTGATGTAGGATCATCAACAAAGTTGTATTTTTTTCCTTTTAACATTTCCTTAGGAGCTATGAGAAAATAAAACAAGACACTCAAACACAAAGAAATGTGTTTATTGAGAATGTCATGACATGTCAAAGCTTAAATCCCAGTCAGAAATTCTGCCTAGCAAAATCTTTAGTATTCTCCTAAAATGTCCAAGGCACAGTGCAAGGTCCCAGAACACAAAAATAAGGCTAAATGGTCAATACTTTTCAGACACTGGAAGTCTCTGAGACTGGATGGTAGATCCTGGGGCCACTTTTGCATGTGAAGCAAATAAGGGTTAGGCAGCATTTAGTTGTGAAAGGAGAAGAGATGTGCTCTCTCTAAAATCTCCAGGAAAGAGCCTTTGGGACCCCAACTCTAATTGTGGACCAACCTCCATGGCCACGGCTACCAAAAGTCACTGCTGGGTCAAGATGTGAGCCCAGTGACCAAGTCTACCAGACACAGCAAGGGTCCAGTGGAAAAGATGCTGGTTTGGAGTGAGAGCTTCTGATTCTGAAGTCACTGTCTTCTTTAGGATTCTTTGTGATGGACTTGGACTATCTGGCTTCTAATGTCTTTGATGAATTGCAATCATTTCAGCTGTGTCCAACTCTGTCGCTCCATTTGGGATTTTCTTGTCAGAGATACTAGAGGGATTTGCTATTTCCTTCTGCAGATCATTTTGCAGAAGAGGAAATCATTGGTTTCCCAACAAGGTTAAGTGGCTTCTCAGGGTCACACACAGTTAAGAGTCTGAGGCTACATTTGAAGATGTCCTCTTGACTGCAAACCTGGCACTCTATCCAGGGTACCACCTAATGACCTTTTTAGTTTTTACCATGTCTAAATCTACGATTCTTCTTATAATTAAGGACAGTCTGGTGAAAGAAGTATTTCCTTAAAAATTTTTTAATGATCTTTTAAGAGGCTATTGGGAGCAAAGTTCTCAGTGAGGGATTGAAGAGATCAAACAAAGAATTGAGATGATCAGTGAGCTACTGGAGAAGGCAAAACAACTTCTACGTAAATAAGGATAGTTGAAGAAAAACCAAAGAAAGTAAGAATAGAAAACTGTGGCATGAATTTCAGGGAAAATTTCAAGCAGAAGGAGTTCTTCCTCCATTTTTGAAGGGAAGGCTGCTCTCCAGGAAATGCTCAGGCATAAAGAGAGCAAGAGTCTATGAACTGAGGAGGAGCTACAGCCAATCTATTCAATTGCTCCAAGGGGAAAGAACCTGAGGATAGGAGATGTAGATCCAGGGAGTTTTCCAGGAGCTTAGTCTCGTAATCAGCACTATTGCCTCAATGGCAAAAAGACATCCCCTTTCTTGGAATCAGTGCCCAACACTGCCATATGTGGACAGTCAAATCAGCCATCTTTACCTCTCCTAGTCTACAACGTGGTGGGTTTGAGCTCTGCTCACTTCACAGCTCACTCTTAGCAAAGATGGCTCCAACGGCTGCAGGGGCTTCTCTAGGATGGCTCTCTGGCTCTCTGGCTCTCTCCCTTTGCGGATGGGATGTCCTGTGCACACACTGCCCTCTGCCCATCTCCAACACAGGCTCTACCATGACTTGCCGCTGCCCTGCGTGGCACTACCATCTGGTGGAGAACCATCTGTCAGAGATGTAGGACTGTTTGCTTGGAGGGAACCTGGCGCCAACAGGTATCTGCCATGTCACCCTGGGCCATTGAATTCACTTCTTGGAGACTTGGTTTCCTCACTGAATATAAATGTTTATTGACTGAGATGTTAAAAGAGGAGGTTAATCCCTGAAACATCATATATCAAGGAATGCCAAGCTCTAAATGCGATGCTGGAAAACTGAGTTATTGTATATTAATAAAGATACTCTAATCACTATTAGAACTTAACCATAATGCATTTGCTGGGTCTATGGATCACCTTATAATGTAGTTTTTCAGTTACTCGGATCAAATTTAAATTAGAGCCTTTTAAAAATGAAATTTGCTTTTAAGTAATGTTATATTGAAGTTCAAATATAAGGTATAATGGAAAAAATGCTGATATGGAGTCAGGAAATCTGGGTTTGAATTTTGGCTTTGTCACCTGGCTGTGCAACCTTAACTAACTGACATCAATATGTGAAGCCTCAATGTCCAAATCTGTAAAATGGGAATACTTTTTGAAATGCTGATCACACAGAGTTCTTATTGATAGCTTAAAATGTGGAGTTAATATTAATTTTTTATTAACCAAAATTCAATTAATCTAACCAATTAGCCAGGTTTCCATTACCTATTAAGAGTTCATGTTTCTTAGAAATCTTAGAACCTTAGAAAAAAAAATATTCATTTAAAACCAAGTCCCAGTGCATTTTCTTTAATCAGTGTACATTTTTTAATCCCAGTTTGCTAAACTTAGATCTACATGATTATATACAATGGTATTTGATATTTAAAATAACTCAAGATATTATGACTTCAGAATCACTAAATTTTTAATTATATTCACTTTACTGAGTATATATTATGCCTAAATTCATTTTTGATGAATTTAGCAGCAATTTGCTGAGCTGTATCCTAAATATAGGATAGATGTATCCCTATTTAAAGATAAGGAAATTGAGGATAAGAAGGGTCAAGTGACTTGGCTAAGGTCACCCAGCCAGGACGCATAACAGGCAGGATTCAAGGTCAGTTCTTCCTGACTTCAAACCCAGCATCCAATTCTGTCCATCACAATTTACTGTCTTTTGTTAGAAAAGAAAATAGTTGAATGTTTTAAAGAAAATTTCCAAATATTATTGTCTCAGTATCAATGATTATTCTGGTTTATTTTACTGTGTATCAGTTCATACTACCTGGACTCTCTAAAAATCATCTTGTCATTTCTTAAAGCATTTTCCATTTTGATTTATATGCCATAATTTGTTCAATTACCCCACTCCCCCAAGAGTCCCTTTTTATTCTATATATCTTTTTTAATATGTCTTTTTATATATCTTTTTTTATTCTATTATCTTTTCTTTCTTTTTACTACACTTCAGCATCAGGAAGTGTGTTTTACTTATGATTATTTCATCCTAAACCCTCTCATTTCTCAATACTATGTCCCATCCTTCCCCTTTGATTCTTTTTTCATAATATTCATATCTAGTAGTTAATTTTTGTCACATTATCTCATAAAATAGATGATTTAATATACTAGATAATATAATAATTAAAAACCTCCATCTTTTATACTATAATAATAAGAAATGCTTCAAAATGGCTGATAATGTAGAAGTTTAATGAGTTTGATTAAATAAAATATCAAGGCAACCATTGGTCATTCACAACTGTTCTGAAGCAGAACTCTTCTGGGACTTCTGTTGAGGGAATTTGTCTGGGATTAATTAACACAAAGATAAGAAGGAAGACAGGGAGAAGGAGGAGGAAGAAGAGGAAGAGGAAAGACTCATCCCTTTGAGTCTATCGAAGCAAAAAAGTTTCACTAGGTGGCGCAACAACAATAATTTACCTTCAAATTTCCCTTACTATCCCAAGTTGCTGGAATGTGACGAATGGGAGGACATATGACAAAGCACTGACTAATTATCTGTGTTTGTAGAATCCTTAACTCAACAGAAACTTTTCTGTATTACAGACTATACAGTCAGAAAATTAATTTAGACGTTATTTCTTGTTACCTTTGATTTCTTGAGCCAGTTGAATAATAAACAAACTATCCATAATCCAATAGGATTTTAGGATAATAGATGGTGTTATTATTCAACTGGCTCAAGAAAGCAAAGATAACAAGAAATAATGCCTTACATAAAATATTTATATTCATAAACAAATAGAACAAATCATCACCTTATTGATGATAAAAAATCTTCCAGGAAAGTGAAAAATACTTGAGATGTCACTTTTGCATAGAACATAGAACATATGTTTTGTAATGAGCAATATTTATCAAGTTATGTAGTTATCAACATTATGTAAAAGAAAGGGCACTAAACTAGAAGGTTATTCAGGGAAATGGATTCTGGTCTTAACTCTGGCACTAAGTAGCTATATGACTTTCAAAATGTTGTTTAATCCCTGAGTCTGTTTCTTCATTTGTTCAATGTGGGGTTTGGTTAAAATCATTTTCAGGCATAAAATTCTATGAGTATTATAATACTATAATAGTATTTTGCAAAATGACAAGTACAATTAGTTTAAATACATACAATATTTTTCAGGACAATATTTAAATCTATGTTCTGGTCTGACTGTGGTCAAACAACAAAGAATAACATCCTCAATAGTTCACAGTAATAACACACATTAGATAAAACACTTAATGGTAAATGTAATTAAGGTCATTAATCTACTTGGCAAGGACTATGTCTAGCGATGGTAGTGATTTTTATTGATGGGGTAGATAGAAGAAAATTATTTAAGATTAGGTATTTACATTTTTTTCATTTAATTCATTCACTAAAAAAATTAATAAGTACCTACTACTTGCAGACAAGAAATAAAAGTTTAGATAAGATGGAAGTTTGAAGTCGAGGGAGGGGATAAGACATAAAAAAAGAAATGATTACAACAGTATTATTTGAAAAGGCCTCAGAGGACTTCAAAATAGCACAATGTGAAGCTGGAGGAAGGTGGTTGTTAGGAGTGGGATGAGTGTGAGGGAGTTTCCAGCAAGAGATGGCATTTAAGAATGCAGAGGAGTTCAGTAGGAAGGAGGAAAGTCATTTCTGGGAATGGTATGGAAAGGCCTGGAACATTCAAGGCACAGAGAATACTATAGTTTGGCAGGGTTAAATGGAATTTATGGGGGGAAATATGAGATAAGGGATAACTCAAAAAGGGAAGGTACGGTGACATAAGGTTGTGAAGATCTTCTACCACCAGGCAAAGGAATCTGAACTTTATTGAGAAGGCAATACAAAGTTACTAAGGATTTTTAAGCAGACACATCTGAATCTAGGCATAATGTAACAGTTCATATGGATCCTGTATGATGGTAGTAGAATGAGAAAATAAAGTGCAGGATGGAGATGTTGGGGAACTGGAACCAACAGAACATGGTGAGTGAATGAATATATGACAGAACAAGAAAATGGAAAAATAAATCTAAGGTTTTAAATATGGGAAATAAGGTGAGTGGCAATATTGTAAACACAAATAAATCAAAATGGGGGGCGATATTTTTGGGGAAAGACCTGAAGTTTGGCTTTGAACACAAGATGTTCGTGGGTCATATATTTTCCTATAAACAATGAGAGATGTAGATTTGGAACTTGGACAAGAAGAGGAGGCTGGAGATGGATAAAATTGGAGATTATCTGCCTAGAGAAGAAGGTAAAGCTCTGGGAATGAATGAGATTGTTAAGAAAGAAAGAGATAGAAGGGCAGAAAGCCAAGTGCATCTTCTAAGGCTGTCCAAAAGTATCCAGCAAAGGAGTCAAAAAGGAGAAGCTAGATAAGATGCTCAGGAAAGCAGGAGAGTATTTCTGAAATCAAGGAGAAGTGAGTAACTAGGGGAAAGTTGTGCCACTCGCAGGAGCAAACAAAGCTGAGAGGGAATGAATAACAGATGATGTTCGCATCCCATTGTAAAGTTTATTGAATGACTTGCTGAATAAACAAGCAAGTCATGTTCCGTGTCACACTGGGTCTCTAACAATTCTCTCATTCTTATTTTTCAGATGAGGAAACTGAGGCTCAGAGAACTAGGTGACTTGAATTTGGTCACCCAATCAGGAAGCAGTGGCGGTACCAATGGCTGACATATCTACCACCTTTCCCTTCTGACATGCAGCTTTTCTAGCCAAGCAGGATGAAGACCGATGAAAAAGCATCTTGCTTCTGGTTGGCAGCAAGGGCTCAGAAATCTGGCAGAGAATAGCTTTGGCAAGGTGGTCAGGGAGAAGCCCTTCCGCAAAGGACTGAGGAGGGGAGGGGGAATGAGGAACCATGATCCTCAGAGAATACACCTTTCTGTCCCTAGTTCAACATTCAATCAATAAACGTTTAAGTTCCTACTACATGCTGGGCACTGTGCTAAGCTGCAGGGGGATAAAGAAAAGCCTTCTCTCAGAGAGCATCCAGTCCAACGGGGGAGATAACATTAAGCAGCTGCATATGCATAACACCTACACAGCATAAACTGGAGAGAATCAGCAGAGGAAGGTACTAGAATTAAGGAGGATTTGCAAAAGGCTCCTTGGACAAAGTGGGATTTTAGTTGGGATCTGAAGGAAGTCAAAAGAGAATTCCCTAGAGGAAGGTGAAAATTCTAGAATTGGGGATAGTGAATGAAAATGTCTGGAGTTGGGAGATGGAATGCCTTGCGTGAGATCCTGCGGGGTGGCAGGGGGCTGGATGGTGTGAGAAGCCCAGAAAGGGAGCAGAGGCCAGGGTATGAAGGGACTCAAATCAAGCAAAGGATGTCACACATCTGACTCTCAAGCTGACAGGAAGCCCATGGAGTTTGCTGAGTAAGGAGAAAGGGGTAACATGGCCAGAACTCTGCTTTGTCTAAGGATCATGCAGTCTGAGATGCCCAATGGACAGACAGATCAACAGAGAAGGCAGGGCCAGGGAAAAAACGAGGATCATCAGAATCAATCTATGGGAATTGATGAGATCACTATGTGAAATAGCAGAGAGGAAGAGAAGAGGGCCCAGTAGAGATCCCTGGGGGACCAATGCCTAGTGGGAATGACCAATCAGAGGTAGGGACAGTGACCAACAGTGTTCAGGGCTGCAGAAAGGTCAAGAAGGACAAGGACTGGGAAAAGGCCATGAGATTTGGCAATTCAGAGACTGTTAGTAATTCTGGAGAGTAAGCTTTCATCCAGGGCCATCTCCAGTGGTCCTGGCCTTTCTCCAATGGACCCAGAGGGCTCTAGAGGGAAAAGCAAGGCAGGTGACCTTGCCCAGCCTTCCCTCCTTCTCTTATATCCAATTTGCTCTTGCATGTCATGGTATCACCTCCCACATGTCACGGTCCTCTTGGAGATGAAGGGCAAACATGTTTTTAGTTGAAAGATGAGATCATAAACCAGACAGCAGAGTGAGATGAAAGGGGGAAGTTGAAATGAGGAAGGACAGTGCAGATAAGTGGGGAACAATAGAAGATGGGATAAAATGGTCCATCATGCCCGTGGAAGGGCTTGTCTCACTAGGTCCAAGGGCCACTTCTTCATAGGGGACGAAGTCAAGGCAGGGAATGGCAGAAAACATGCAGGAAATGGGGGGAGGGGAGAAAAGGGAACACTGGGCACATAGCATCAGGTGCTTATGGGGAGTCTGAGGAGGGCTGAAAGGCTTAGAAAAGCCACAAGGGTGACTGAGAGCCCAACTGATGTTCTGTAATGTGTAAATCTATTCTGGACCCAGAGAAGAGATGGGATGGAAGGTGGGAGCAGTTGATAAGTTAAGGGATGATATTTTTAGGAAAAACTGAACACGATTTACATAATAAGAGTATTTTAGAGGACTCGTGATGAAACATGCTATTGACCTCTTAAGAGAGACGTGAAGAATGAGCCAAATATTTTGTTGGACATGGCCAGTGTGGGAATAAAAAGAAACACTAACAACAGCAAAGACAACCGGCCTCCCAAACAATAACTATCTGTCCTGGGCCCTATTCTCATTTCATCCTATGCTGTCTCACATGGCAATCTCATCATCTCCCATGGGTTTAATTATCATCTTTATGCAGATGACCCACAGATCTATATATTCAGCCCAACCGGCTCTCCTGAGATCCAGTCCTGCATTGCTAATTGCCTTGTGGACACCTCAAACCAAGAAGTCTGAAGACATCTCAAACTATCCAGAACCGAAGTCACTGTCTTTTCTCCTGAATGTGCCTGTTTTCCATTGGCCTTTATTGCCGCCTTCCCAGTCTCCCATCCTTGGGGTCCTCTCCGAAGCCTCATCACTCTCACCCCACGTAGTCCATCACTTGCTGCCAAAACTTGTCATTCTCGTCTTTTCTATTTTTCTACTCTCCAGAATATGTCTCCTCTCCATTAAAGCAGCTACCGCCCTAGTTCAGACTCTCGTCCTCTTTGGTCTTCCGTATCTGACCCATATCTGTCATGACACTAGTTTTCTAACTAATCTGAAGAAATGAAAAAAAAAAAAAAATTAGATGCTTCCTAAGAGTCAAGTAGCCTGTGAAGCACTGGGGACATAAAAGTGACCTAGTGAAAATCCCTATCTTCAAGGAATTTAAATTAGAATGGGATAAGACAACACATTAAGGGAGTCAAGAAGAAGGCAGAGGGGGACAAGTTCATTGGAGCAGCCTGCTTTGGCCAGATTCTAGGCAGGACAAGGTGAGAACTCACTCGTCAGAACCTAGGTTCTCAGAGGACCAATGATTCCAAGTTCTTAAGGAAGGAAGATGAAGATGATGGTCAAAGTGCATGTGACCTGATTGGCTTTCCCTGCCTTAGATATCAGCTGTTCAAGTGATTTACAAAATCAAAAGTTCTCTCTTCCCTCCCTTAGCACTGTTCTCTCCAAATTCCAACAATCAATAAACTTCAATGGCTCCCTATTACCCAGAGGATTAAGTACAGAAAGTCCACTTGACATTTACAATCTGGCACCTTACTCAGTTAACAAACAAACA